>NW_026706906.1:0-27500 GCF_024137745.1 Phymastichus coffea | reverse complement strand
GCCACCACCCGTCGGCGGCCTCGGCGCCCGCCGAGCAGAAGCAGGGCAAGAAGCAGCACAAGATCCGCAGGAGGCTGCTCATGGGCGGACTGATCAGGCGCAAGAACCGCAGCATGCCGGACCTGCGCGAGGGCCAGGACGGCCAGAGCAGCGCCAGCACCGGCTCCGAGGCCTCGGGCGGCGCGCCGCCCAAGCAGACCCTCGACGACTCGAGCGTCGGCCTGAAGGCCGGCGCCGCCTCGGCCTCGCTCAGCGGCTACCTGTCCGAGGGCCACCTGGAGTTCCACGGCGCCGGCGGCGCCAGCTCGGGCAACCCCAACTTGGAGCGGAGCCGCTTGATGAGGAAGAGCTTCCACGGCAGCGCGGGCAAGGTGC
Organism: Phymastichus coffea; assembly: GCF_024137745.1. Lineage (NCBI taxonomy): Eukaryota > Metazoa > Arthropoda > Insecta > Hymenoptera > Eulophidae > Phymastichus > Phymastichus coffea. The sequence goes on along the minus strand of NW_026706906.1, from coordinate 27,125 downwards.
TGCACGTGGCCAAGGTCCCTCCGCCGCCGCCGCTCAGGACCACTTCTCAGCTTAGCAAGTCTAAGTGCTCGAAGGAAGCGCGCAGCGGCGGCGGCGGCGGCGGCGGCGGCGAGCAGCAGCAGCAGCAGCAGCACGCCGACAAGCCCCTCTGCCCGCGCCCCGGCGAGTCGGCCGGTCAGCAGCCGGTCGGCCAGCAGTCGCAGGCGGAGCTCGGCGCCGCCGACGGCCTCGCCTCGCGCCAGCTGCAGCCGTCGATCGTCCGTTTGCAGAGCAACGCCTACTGGAGCCACGCGAGCGCCGTGAGCAAGGCCCTGCAAAACGGCAGGCCGACGTCGGGCTACGCGGACTACGGCTCCGAGCCGCATTCCCTGCCCCCCCTGGTCTCCGCGTCCTACGGCGGCTGCGATCAGAGCAAGCCGTCGGCGCCGACGCCCCAGAGCGTCTACACCAGCAAGCCGCGCGTTCAGGACGACGTCGTTCAGTACGCCAACGGGATACTTTACGAGCCCACCTTCGTTGTGACGCGAGCCGACATTCACAGCGAGCAGAGTCTGGGCAAGCAGGCGCTCGGCGGAGAGGCCCTCCCACCGTACCCCGACAGCGCCAACGCCGGCGCCAACGCCGGCGCCAGCGTCGGCGCCAACGTCGGCGCCAACGCCTCGCACTCGCGACAGCCCAGCGAGGAGTTCCCGCCGCCACCGTATCCCCTCGTCTGCCCGGACTCTCACTCGCGGCAGGCCAGCGAGGAATTTCCACCGCCGCCGCCGCCCATCGAGGACCACGGCCAGCCTCACGTAGCCGAGATCGCGAACGCCCACCAAACGCAAACTCAGCAGCAATACGAGTCTCAGCAAATAACGAGCCTCCTGGCTCAGCTGAAGCTCAAGCGGGACCAGAAGCTCGCGTCCGAGGCCGCCGAGCGGTTGAGACACGAGGCGCAAACGGAGGAGAACGCCGACAAGGCCACCGCTGAGACCTGGCTCAGAGAGTTGCAAGCCAAGCAAGCCGAGAGGAGGACCAAGAAACAGGCTGCCGCCTTGGATCAGGATATTCCCAAGATCCGACCGAACGCCGCCGCCCCGACCATCGCCAGAAGGACCAGCGACCTCATGATGAACAGCCTCGCGACGCCGGAAGCTGGTCGAGACGTTACGGATTGTCCGCGAACTCTGGCCTCTTCCGTGCGGGACATGGCGGCCAAATTCGAGCAAAAAGGCGACGATGTCAAGCCGCAAAATCACATTTTTTCCAGCTCGCCCGCGACTGTCGCTGTCGTTCAAGATTACCATCCCTCGGAGCAAGTCAAGCCGACTAGGGCGGTGGATGGCGCGCTCCTCTTGCACGAGCATCTCGCCAAAGAGGCTATCGACAGTCCGAAGAACGCGAGTAACGAGTCCAATTCCAGTCAGAGTACCTTCGTGTCTTCCACGCTGAACAACAACTTGCCGAACGGGAACGAAAGCGGATTGCACGCCGCCATACTCTCCATGTCCTTGACTTTGCCGCACGAAAACGGTTTGCCCATCGATTGTCCCGAAGACGACATCAGCGAAGTTGCCATGCAGAATACCATTCAAAACACCACGATACTGCCCAACGAAGACGACATTTCACCACGCAAACAAAAGAAGCGCCTCGGTAAGAAGAAGAGCGTTTCCTTCTGCGATCAAGTTGTTCTGGTGGCCACGGCGGAGGACGATGAAAAAGACTCTTACATTCCAAATCCAATTCTGGAAAGAGTGCTTCGATCAGCCATGAACAAACCCGAGACAGCACAAGTGCTTCGTGAAATTAGAAGTCTACAGGAGGCCGAGATGAATCGCGAAATGAACGTTCCCACGAAATTCCAGCAGCAAACCTTGCCTCTGAAGAGCGAGGCTGAAAGCGTGCCAGCCACTCCATTCCAAGATCAGCTCAGGAGCGTCAATCCGATTCCCAGATCCAACGAAGCAACGATGCAAGACAACCATACCAACTACTCGGGCACTGCCAACAACCCTGCTAGAGTGACCCCCACGTTCGCTCAACAAGTCACTCAGCAAATACGTTACGCGCCAAATCCAGCCATCCAGCAACAAATGATGCATCCGCAAAATCAAAGCGGTTATTCACAAGTGCAAACTGCACACCCGAGAAATCAAAACATGCCTGTTGCTCAAAGCCAAACGCCAGTCAACTCTTATCCCAGTCTGGCGCAAACTCAGTACCTTCAAAACGGCATGCAGGCGCCAAACAACAGTAAAGGTCTTCACTCGTATTATCTCCTCGAGCAGCAGAACAATCAAATGAATAGGCAGTCGTCGATGCCACAGCTCCAGCAAACGCAGCAGCATCCGCAGAATATCATGAACCAGCGATCCCATGCTCAAACTGTGAGCCCTCTGACCGTTCAACATCAGCAGAACATCATCAATCAAAGGCTATCTAGTCAAAATGCAAGTCCGATCACCGTTCAACTGCACGCGCCGAATCTTTTCAACGGGCACTCTCAGTATTCGACTTCGCAATACCCCCCGAATTCGTATCAGAGCCATGCCTATCAATCCATGCCGCAGCAGAGAATGAACCAGTCGTTGCCGCAATATCAACCTCCTCCAAATCCGTCAAGCAATTTTCAACATCTCTCGCAACCGATTCAACAACCACAGCCACATAATATGCAAAACGGCATGGCAGTCCCTTATCAACAGCGGCTAGATAGTCTGCAACGGCAGCCTCAAAAAATCGACTCGCAGCAAGCTTACTCGAATGGTCAAATCGCCTCGGCACTCAAATATCCGCAATATCAGCATTTGCAACAAGTCAAGCAGATGAAACAGCCTACGCAGCAACAAATCCATCAGCAGCTACAACATCAAATGCAGCAAAAGGCACTTACGCTTCAAGGGAACGTCAAAGGATCTCCTATTAATAATCAAAATATATCAGCCTTACAAAAGTCGTCGTTATCTGGCGCGCCTAAGTTAAATCTATGCCATCTTTGTCGTAAGAAGTCAGTTTGCGAACCCACGATCTATTGTACTGATTGCGACTTTTACATGTCGCGCTTCCGTCCGAAAAACTAGATCAATTCTTTCAATTCTTTATTTACATTTGCGCGAACTTACACACACACACACACACACACGCATATACATTTTTACAGCATATATATATGTATATATATATATATATACACTGTAAAAATTTTTAGTTGATTAAGCTTGAACGTGTTTTGCCACGATTTCGATACAATACATGATGTAAAATCTAGCTTTTCTCAAATTTCTTTTTAGATTTACTAGATTTTGAAGTCTTGAATCGACATCATGAATGTAGACTGTTTTCTATGTAATGTACAAAGGCATGTAGTGTTCTTTGACTAGTGCGCATGTGCTAAAACTTAAATATGGGACGTTGATATTCCATGTTAATTTAAATCAATGTTGTGAATATTAATTTTACAGAGATACTACTTATATTGTACAAACTCGATGTATTGTATTAGACGTAGATTATGACTTTAAGCTTTCAATGTGCAAAAGCGTCAAAATTTTTTTTGTTAGTTCGAAAAATTAATATTTATATGATGCCAAGATTGTGATATTAGATACGATATGTGAATTGTTAATGCAATGTTATTTTATGAATATTTTGTAAAGAAATTCGACAATTATAAGTACAGGTTATCGCTCTATACGTATAAAAATATTAGTAGAGTGGCAAATCATGATCTCTTGAAACCGTAAAGTTTATTTTATGTTACTATTAACTGAGATTAAACATTTTTACTTTGATATAATTTGTTATTTGTACCTATTGCGAATGTATAATGTAAAAACGAACAATTTTATACTTTTCAGCCGAGTATTTTGTTTTAAAAATACTTATTCGACGTTCTTGAGTAATAAAGAGCTATATGGACCAATAATTATTCACCTATTTTATTTTACTCTTATCTCTTTGCTGATAATTTTTTTACAAACTCACGCTTAAACAAGCCTTCTATTATTTTAAGTGAACGGCAAAGTTTCTACTTGCATTAATCAAGCGATTGTTTGAGCTGACACCTAGTATGACAGAACGCCAAATTGGTGTATCTAGTTCAAATATGGAAAATCGATTATTCGAGCACTTCAAAAATTTACTTTATCGAGTCGAGATATGACAAAGGTAATCGACGGTCGAAACAAAGGTAAAGGTTGTGCACATAAATACACATAAATTATTGTTCACCGTAATATGGCGTGAATCAGCGTGAATCAATGCTTACGCTAAGTTACTGCACGTGTACAATAATTCTTACGTGTAAAATAACTAACTCAATTGTCGACTTGCCACAGTCGATTGAACAGTTTGCGGGTAAAGCTTCATAATGCTTGACGGCTTGGCTTGTAGATGTCAGTAATGACCCATGTAAGTGAGCGAAGAAATTGCACGTCATGTGCGCGTACGCCTTACTTGTACGTACAACGTACAACATGAAAAGTAAAGCAAAAGTAGGTAAAGCAAAAAGATAAAGCTTGAATGCTGGCCTGAGCTCGGTCGAGGTCGAGCGGCTCGTGAAGAGCAAACGGCATATGACGAGTGGCGACACACTGCGTGAGCGATTTGCGTTTGTGTCTATACTGCTGTGTGTGGATTCTGGAGAAAAACAAATACGCTGAGGGAGAGTGAGACGGATCTGTGATGTGGACACCCGAGTATGGATGAAAATTTTTAGAAAATATTCGTCAATTTGTGCAGAAGCTGCGCGTTCAGAACCCGCGATCAAATAATTTGTGCAACTTTTAATTACGCCAGTATTAATTAATTAAAGTCGGGTGCTGGCTAAACTTCGATTGCGATTTTCTCGTGGAAATACTGAAAATTTCCGAATTCTGACGACTCCATTGAGTTGCGCGTAATTTGTGCATCAAGAATATGTAGTCCTAATTGAGAAAAAATCAAAGGGTGCGGAAGGAACGATAATAATTAGATTTATAATAACTTTGGTTTGCCGCGCATGCGCAAACGCTCACGGCGCGCGGCGCGGCGCCTCCGACCTACGAACGCGCGGAAGAACGGTAGCATGGTGTATTACAGTGCCATAGCAACACGAAAAAGAATATTTATAGTCCACACAACAATTCTCATCGACATACACAAGTCTTTAGGAAATTGATTTTTCCTTGGTAGTTAGTTTTCCTGAAACAGGAGGCTATTATATATGGTGTCGAGGCAGAAGGGGGAATCGTGCTTGCGAAGAAAATAAAATAGAATATTTTACGACGACTAAATCTATGAGAATTCTTTTCAAGAGTTCTCATCGATTTAGTACAAAGCTTTTCGAGAAAATGATCTTCCCTCGTAGTTTTCCCGACACAGGTAGCGAAGCCGACGCGGCGTCGAACCCGAATTCGGTATTATGGCTTGCATTGAAAGAAAATAGATTCTTTTTTACGAGACTAAATCTATGAGAACTGTTCTCGAGAGTCCACTGAACAATTCTCATCCATTTAGTAAACGGGTTTTCCGAACAATAATTTCATTTTCAGCTTTCCCGACGAAGGTGGCTACGCCGGTGTCCAAACAGAATGCGCTATCGCTTTTCCGTAGGAAATGAAATAAATTTTTTTGCGACAACTAAATCAATGAGAATTGTTCTTTAGAGGCCACTGAATAATTCTCACACATTTAGTAGTCAGTTTTTCGGGAAAATGAATTTCCCCTTTAGCTCCAACGACACGGGTGGCTAGTCCGGTGGCCGTGCGGAATCTCGGTTTATTCTGTCACAGCAAAATGAAAGATATTTTTTTTTAACTACTAAATCTGTGAGAATTGTTCTTTAGAGGCCACTGAACAATTCTCACCCATTTAGTAGTCAGTTTTTCGGGAAAATGAATTTCCCCTTTAGCTCCAACGACACGGGTGGCTAGTCCAGTGGCCGTGCGGAATCTCGATTTATTCTGTCACAGCAAAATGAAAGATATTTTTTTTTAACTACTAAATCTGTGAGAATTGTTCTTTATAGGCCACTGAACAATTATCACACATTTAGTAGTCAGTTTTTTGGGAAAATGAATTTCCCCTTTAGCTCCAACGACACGGGTGGCTAGTCCGGTGGCCGTGTGGAATCTCGGTTTATTCTGTCGACTAAATCTATGAGAACTATTCTCGAGAATCCATTGAACAATTCTCAGCGGTTTAGTAAACGCATTTTCAGATATCCATACATAAGTGGTTAGGCCGGAGTCGAGGCAGGTCTGGGTGTCATGAAATCAGAAAGTCATTAAGAAAGACATAAGATGCTTGTAAATGATTAAAAACCTACAAGAATTTTTTTGTTGCGTTTTCTGGAGATTGCTCATTAATTTAGAACACATTTTTTGGAAATGGAATTCTTTCATGCAGTTTTCCAGACTTCAAGGGTGAACCGGTTGCTAAAATGAACAATGGATTGATTGAAATTAGTCATTTCTTAGACAAAAATTGTCTAAAATAATTTATATATGTGAAATTGGAGAACTTTTCGCTTGAAAATTCTTTAATTTCAGCTATAATTCTTGTTGGATTAGTTCAAGAATAAAATATTCATGTTTTTCCTGACATTTTATAAGGGCCTCAAGTAATCCTATGTGACATTTCGATTGAAAAAAAGTGCTATTTTATAATTTTTTAAATCGAGCGAAATATAAAATTATTTGTTAGATTGACTTTTGAAAATCAAGAGATTTTGTACTCTTACCGAAAATCAAAATTGCATTCACACTCAAATTTTGATATTTTATTTGAATTCTCTCTAACACGGGAAATAATTATTTTTTGCAAAAATTTGTCTTAGATGTCTGAAAATTATTGAGTTTACATTTTAATACTTTCATTAATTTTGATTACTCATAATTCTAACTACTAGCTTATTGCTAGCGCCGTGATGTCTTATTCAAAATGAGCTGACGATCATCGCATATTATGGATTTGTCCATGATTTATATTACTAAAAGAAACTATGTTAAAATGACTTAAGAAGGCAACAATTATTGAACCATGCTCTGTTGAAAAACTTTTAGAAGATCCCTGTATCAAAAGTTGTAAAATTATATTCAATTTTATAAAGCTTGTTCTTTATATATATATATATATATATATATATATATATATATATATAATATTGATAAAAATATTATTCCATTTTTTTCAATCGTCTTTTCTCTTTCCTTTCTTCCCATCTCTTATATACTGCTCCATTTTTCCTTTTTTCCCTTTTCTCCTTTTATTTTCCTTTTCCTTCTACCTTTCCAAGCCCGTCATTGCTACGTGATAATGGCTTAAGTTACGCGGTAACCTGACAGCAGATAAAGCCAATCAAACAAGAAAAGCAGACGATCAAAATCTAAGTGAATACACTGCTATTACACGCGCTAAAAACTTATAATAGTAATGTTTTTTTCAGTTCTTATGTTTTTGTTCATTCCAAATTTTTTAATTGAATTTGATATATAAATGAGTGCTGCTTTTAACCCATGTAAAGTAGTTTATACTAATTGATTTTTATATAGTTATATACGAAGGCTCCTTCCTCTCAAGAGAGGAAAACTGCAGTATCTTTGTGTAAGTATTTTTGTGGTTAGAGTTAGCAATTGACAAATCCTTGATTGTTAGTCTATAATGTAATTCATCTTTGATTTTAATAAGTCATTTAATTTTTTACAGGGTTTAGATGTATTAATTTAGTTAAACGGCTTCATGTATCTTTAGAAACGTTGTTACACACAATTACTATTATGACTAGAAATAAAACAGATTCTAATAGAAGACAAGGATTAGCTTGGGAAAATAATTTGTATTTCAAACTCCTTACAATTATTGATCAGGAGAATGTGTCAGTAGACGCCAACACTCATTGTATTTCTAGTGAGCTATTAATCAAATGGAGCGAAGCAGTTTTTCCTATTTATGGAAAAAGAAAAGCCTATCAAGATAAGGTCAAATTATTTTTAGAATACTATTTTGAAGCTGTTGCAGCAGATATTCCAAGTGAGCTTTTATCTTTGTAATTGATTACATTTTTTCCACAATATTGAAGCCTAAATAATTAATCATAATTTTTTTTTAAGAGTTAAAAAATCAAGCCAATTTAGTTAATGCGCCTGCACTACAAAGCTGGTTGGATTACAAAGAGAGCCTGGGGAAATGTCTCTGTTTACCAAGTATAAGGCAGTGCGTTGAAAGGTTTATGCAAAATCCTGACGACAAACTTTCTGCAACTGTGAAAAAATACATTTTACATCAAATGTACGGATTGAGAGAAAATGATACCATAGAGGAATGGCAAATGAAAAAATTAAATAACTGCTTGTGGTTTAACAGAAATGAAATTGAAAGAGTCTGCATTCTGTCTGTAACACACGAGATACCGTTGTAAATATTATAATTCCGAGAAAACGTGAAATCTCAGTTAACAAAATAGTATTAATAGTAATTTAACTCAAGAGCTTTTCAATTAGATTTTTTGCCGTTTTTTATTTATATCGGTGAATTAAACGAGTGCAGTTGATTTTTGTAAACGTGTTAAGTGCATGCTGGGATGCAGTGTTCTATTTGATTTTGTGTCTGGCTGTATTTAATATTATGGAACCGGCAGTTCCATGGAAAGATTTATTGGAAGTTTTGAAAGTGGTTGACGTTTTTAACGAAAAAGGAGAATTGTTAAAAGAGAATGATGAGAGTGGAGTGTGGCAAAAAGTTTCAGATAAAATAGGCTTAAAAAAAACAGCTCATACGATATACATTGATGTGCAACAAAATAAGCATAATTTAAAAGATGATTTGAAAGCTCAGGGCAATATTAAAGTAGTAAATCAATCTTACAATTATGTACTGCCCAAAGATGATTTTTCTGAAAGCGAAAAAAGTGAAACTGATGACTTAATGATGGATGAGGAGTATATACCAAGAAAAATTTCCAATTCTGGTAAATTCCAACCAGTAAATATGAAAATACATTTGGATAAAAAAGAGTGGGCACAAATAAAGCCAGACAGAGTTTTTTACAAAGATGGTAGAGAATATCTAGTCTTGAAGAAAGATTGGACGGATATGGTAGTTGAAAAAGTGTGTAATGATACAAAAATTAATTGTAATTATGCTTTTACAAAACATCAATTTTATGTTGGAAATGATTTTCCTTTTTTCAAATTTTATGGCAAGTGTACGGAATGTTTCAACGATATTGAAGGAGAATGTGCTCGTACTTTTTCTCTTGACAGTGAAAGTATTTCTATCGATATTCATACCTTTGACAGTACAACAATTGCTCACAAAAGGAAACGCCAACTCAAGAACACGCGAAGGAAAAAAGCTAAACTAAAAGCACGATATGTAAAAGCTGGTGTTTTTCGTCTTGAGGCTGCGAATGATTTATTGGAATATTCTGATTTAAAACCAGCTTACTTGAATAATTCAGTTACGATCAGAAAATTGAGACAGGAAGCAATTGATGAAGCTTTAAAACTAACTGGTCCTAGTGCAGTCTTTGATTCTCTCTTGTATTTGAGTGAAAATGGGTTTTCCAAAATCAGACAAGTTAGTAAGAAACCATTTGTCGTGAATTTTGTTACTGATGATCAAATACAATTATGGAAAGATCTAAAAAAAGTTAAGAAGCTTAGGGTGTCAATCGATGCATCTGGTGGATATGCCAAAAAAGTAATTGTAGCATCAGATGAAACATCTGGTTACATATTTCTCTACAGGATGGTTACAGATCACGAATCCAAAGTTGCACCACTGTGGCAGATGTTGAGCGATGCACATGACACCAATACGATCCAATATGCTCTGAGTCTACCTATCTCTCTTGGTGCTCCTTTGCCAGATGAAGCTTCAACAGATGGTTCTCTAGCTATGTTGAATGGTACAAGCATGGCGTTCAACGATTGCCCGTACAAAAATTATTTAGATACTAGCCACAAAATTTTAATGGGCGAAAGCTTGAAACGAAAACCATGTCGTTTAACAATGGACTAAATTGTCGACTGAATCTGACAAGATTGTAGCACAAGTACAAATGCCAATAAAAATGGAAACAATTGAAACTGATAAAAATTCGGTAAATAATGTAAGGCAATTGAAAGAACTCTCTTTTCTTATTTTAAATGGAATAATTAATGATACGGTTTTATATGATAACAAAAAAAGGAAATTCATAAATATATGTGCCTTCGACAGTGTTTCAGAAGTTTTGATTTGTTCTGCAAGTATCGATAGTGTATATAAGATCTTATCTGAAGGGGAATCATGTGAATATTTAGAAGCTCTTACAAGTTTTAATAAAGATGTTTCTCTGCTGAATGATTTTTATGAAAATAGAGCAAATATATTGTACCCAAGCGTGATCAATTCAATCTATAATCGAAACAACCCTAATTTACATAATTTTGATGGAAGTATAATTGACTGTCAGATTAATGTCATAGATTTGGTTCAGATTCTACTTAAAAACAGTGAAACTTCTTTGATAACATCTACGAAACAATGTGACGAATGTGGATATCGAAATACACCGAAAAACTTTAATACATTAGTGTTCCCTTTTAGAGAGGCTGCAAAAATTATAAATAGGAAAGACGGAATGCAAAATCTGCAAGAATGTTTGAATGATATTTTTGATGAACCGGAGTTAGATGCCTGTCCAAAATGTCAGAAAATTACAAAAAAATTAATCTACGATATTGGAGACATTCTGTTTCTCGAAACCGAATTTATTTTCACTAGCTCAGAATTACACCACACTATCAACAGTTCATGCCCTGAAACCATTTTGATACGTCGTAGTAGATATAAATTAATAGGTGTCGTAGAAATCGAAGAAATCAACAAAGATTTGAACCATTATAGGGCCTACTGCCTGGTAAACAATAGATGGATCAGAAAAGATGATTTATCTACATCAGCGAAATACATTGTTCATCTACCTGACAACATCAAACTATCAATGGTTGTGTACGCAAAGGTGAACGCGTAGGTGTACGAAAAATCAATTGAAAAAGTATATGAGTAGCGATTCTTGAATGAAATTTGTCTTACATAATTCATTTCATACTGGTTTCTTTTTTCAGGTATCAAGTAGTGGCTGATGAGTTGATCCATTCAATTTCCATTTGCAGCAACTGGGGAGAATAACTACGATGCAGAAACTCTTAGATTCTGAAAATTGAGACACATATATTGGTATAAATAAATCAGTATCCTTATCCAAATGCAAATTTCGAAAATAGTTATAAGCAACTTCATTACTATTAATTATCTTGTTAATGTAGCTACATGTACGCTAAGTAAATTAAATAAAAATCTATCAATACTCGAGCGGCTCTATGGAAATTCTGTTTTTTCTTGGATTTGGTGCAGCAAATGTGATTGTCCTGGAATCATTGCTTCATTGTTGGGTACACTGATTGACTAAGGCTGGATGTCCGGGCCTAGTGGAATCTTCTTGAACTGTTGATTAAAAACATGATGTAAAAAATTCAGTATTCATTCCTAGGTATGAGTTGCAACTATAGTTATCAGAAACCTTGAGTTGGTAGTGAAAATATTAATATTCTTGGTTATAAATCACACGTATCATTTCTTTTTTTTTTTCATTTCTAAAAATATCAAACACTCTCATGTGAATATAATGTTTATCTGGATACTAAGCATTAATACAATACTAATGTTGTGTAAAAATTACATTTATACGCAAGTAAAGTCATTACAGGCATGCTCTGAGTACATGAAGTAGTTTCAAAATAGCTTGCTGGCGCAATTTCAATGTACTTTTTTCAGTGTACAGTTAATGATTAATTGATTGATAAGTTATTAAATTAAAAAGAATACATACTCTAAAAGATTCTTCTGGCAAATTTACAACAGCCATCAGCGTATTGTCTCCCTGACACTCCTAGCAAATTAAATTAGAGCAGTTGCAGTTGCAATAACAGCTGTACTGACAGTCAGCGCCGCTCGCTGGTAGTTAGAACGACGTTGTGCGCATGTGCCGCGCGCAATGATTATTGATCAAATGCCAATTATATTTTTTATCGTTCCTTCCGCACCCTTTGATTTTTTTTCAATTAGGACCACATATTCTTGATGCACAAATTACGCGCAACTCAATGGAGTCGTCAGAATTCGGAAATTTTCAGTATTTCCACGAGAAAATCGCAATCGAAGTTTAGCCAGCACCCGACTTTAATTAATTAATACTGGCGTAATTAAAAGTTGCACAAATTATTTGATCACGGGTTCTGAACGCGCAGCTTCTACACAAATTGATGAATATTTTCTAAAAATTTTCATCCATACTCGGGTGTCCACTTCACAGACCTGAGTGAGACCACGTTGTGAGAGTGCTGTATGTGTGTGTGTTTCTGAGAGAGAGTGAGCGTCGAATCCGTTGTTGTTGTACCTCTCTCTCTCTTGCTGCAGCCCGTCACTCGTTCTCCTTCTCTGGTTTTCTCGCCAAGTATAGCGGCATTTCTAACCTCTATCTCATGCTCGATTGCCACGGGCTAAATTCGGTCAGGCGAAGTCGGCTCGTCCTGGGTGTTCTGTCAAAAAGGTCACTACGTGATTGTCGCAGTTGGCAAATTATCAGTCTGCAGCTGTAACCTCTGTGCGTAACGTTTACAGAGCGTGTCAGTGCTGTGAACGCTGTCATCTTCTGTACAATCGCGTCTTACAGTCAAAAATTATCAAGGAGATAAGTGGGCAAGGTGCGCGTGTCCAGTGATCCAGTGTGCTCGTTTGCTTTGTATGCTTTGGTGCGGGTGTCGAGGCAGGGCTAAGTAGTCATCGGTCAGACGGACGAGTTGTCGCGTAAAGGTGCACGGCGGCCAGGACGACAATCATGTCGTCACCCGTGGCTGGCGCTGGGCTGCTGCCGAGTTATCAGCGCATCGTTAGCGGCGTGCAGCCGGCCCAGCTGTTCAGCCGGCGCTCTTTCCGGCCACGAGAGAAGTACCTCATACTCCTCGTGTTCCTTACTTTCGGCATCGTTTGCTTCGGCGCCTTCTTCTTCCTGCCCGAGGACTTTCGCGCTAATGGCGGTGTCAACAGTGTCTACCGCGTGTACCAACGAATGCAGAAGGCCGGCCCGGAGCTGCTCATACCGGCGCCACCCAGGTCCCAGGACGACGATAATTTTGAGAGCAACAACCGGATCAATGCCGTGCCAATGCACCACGGGGACATCAGGGCCGAAGATCCCCATCTCGTCGAGGACAAATTGAAACTCCAGGTAGAATTCTTGCAACTCTTCGCCAAAGTTCATTTCATTTTATTCCATTGATCACTTGGCAAAAGTGAAAGATATTCCAGAGCAAGTTCACGACTCGTGTCGCCTGTTATGTGCCCTCCTTCGGCTTTTACGCGATACTTAACTTTCTCACGTTGACTCGCTCAGCTGCTCCGTTTTGCATGCCCTGCTGCTAGCTGGCTGCTGCATATATCGCGCATCTTTTCCTTCTCATATTGGGTATATATCGCCTACATAACCTCGAAACTATATGCGCTCTCTTATTTGGAGTTTGCACGGTAGCCGAGCAATTCCCAAATGTCATACTAAGCTGAACGCATGCTTTCCTTTGCTCTATATATATCCTATTGGTGAAACTGACCATTCAGATTCATTTTCTTGCTTACCGTTTTAGATTGCTATATAAATTTTTCGCAACACTATTGCTTCTTTCGAATTCCGCTTTTGAAAAATTAAAATACTGGTTTTTTTATTCAATCTTCATGTGTTCCATATTCAAATGCTGTCAAGTTCGTAAATGCTTATAGAGTAGAAGCTAAATCACATACTCAATTGACATGAGCGTATCAACGTTTATATCCAATTTATTAGAATACGTCGAGTGATATGCAGAAAGCGTGTCATTATAATATGTCATTCTTTAGATGATTGAAATCGCGTGTGGATGCACTTTTAGACGATACACAATACACGAAAATATAGTAGGCAAATCACACTAATTGAATGATTTATTAAAAAATGTATGGAATAATGAAGATAAATGTGAATTGTGTCGTGCGAAAACATTTATATAAAAGATATTGAATTTTGCATGAGTTGGGATTAGTCGGAGTAAAATGTAAATGGTATACGGTACGTGAGAAAGGATGAAAGTAAGTGCGCGATTCTAGTAAACCTTTCGCGACTTTCAAATCGCTCACCGTTAGCTCGCGCGATCGCGCAACAACACGACAGCTACTATTCTCATCGTTGTGTGCTACTTTTTTTCATTAAAATCCGAATTGAAATATTCTTACATTCGCGATACTTTCCACTTTATTTCATAAACTTCTTCTTAAAACATAATATTATCTACTGGAATCATTATCAATTATATAATTTCTTAAATATTTTTTCCCAATGTATATTTGCAATTTATTCATGTAATTTCTTGAATATCTTATTTCACTGAGTATTTAAATAGTCTATGAAGAGTTTTTTTTCATATACCAAGAAGTTTATTATCGTTTTTGGAGAAAAATGTAAATCTATTTAATAAACAAAATATCTATATTTTGCGAATTCTATTCAATTCAGAAGTTTCCAAGAATGAATGAACGGATGAATTCGTTTTTCTTAATTTTGAGATGTTAAAGCTCGTACCAATTCGAAATATTGGCAAATGTTTTTTAAAATTAGACATTCAGTTGGAACTTCGGAAACCTTTAAAACAGTATAAATATTTTAGGTCTTAAAATTAAATTATCTTGTCTCGACTTGAAGTGTCTCTACCCGTACAAAAATTATATCAGATTAGTGTTCACGATACCTAGTTATTTTCTGTACCAAAGTTCATCATGACATGGTTATTAGATAATTGACGACGACCTACGTCATCTAAAAAATGCTTTCTACGAGTTAACTAATTTCTAGAACAAATCTTTGTGTTATTAATGTTATTTGTGTAATTATGCTGAATTAAAATTAAAACGTAATTGTATTGATAAATTGTTTAAAAATGCTTATTTTTACTTTTAGTTATCAATGTATAAATAGACCTCAAGAAATTCAAACAGGTGGTCCAGCAGTGTTCAACTAAACCTATTAATTTTTAATTATCGGGGGCCATAAAAAAAAACAAATAAAAAGTTTTAACATTTACATATTCAAAATTGTAATCAACTAATTTTAGAGATCGCATTAAGTGTTTTCCTATTTTTTCTAAGTTGGAGAATCATTCTGTCAAATGAAAAACAAAAGTATTTTTTTGATTGACATTGATGAGGAAATTTAGGTTTATAGTAATCTTAAATTTTTTCGTTCTGAAAGGACAAAATTCGAGCACAGCATTTTGCGCTGTAACTTTTTAACTAAATATCGTTGAAAAAAAGTTGAATCAAATCTATATCAATAGACCGGCTTTTTTGTCACATTAACACAAACTAAATTAGCCTACGATTTTTAAATAAAACGTTTTATCCATAAACAAATGCCAATTGTTTCGATATTTTTCTTCAAAATTGTTTATTTTGATATAGAAAAAGATAATGCTGACTATCCCATATTAAGCTACCATTTTCCATTTGTTCAAAAGTGTAAACAAACCTCAAATCATTGTAGGTTGTACGTTGTAAGATGATATTTGTGATATCACAGTTGCCGCAATAAAATAGAATTTCATAATAATATCATGAGAATGTTCTTTAATCTTTAATCTTTTATCTTCTTTTATCTTTACTCTTGACACAACGCATTCATAAGAACGCGCTTATCCTAATTATTCCAACTGCATGCGAGAACAAACCTTCTGATCTATCATAACCAATCGGCTGTAATCCGCTCCACATGGATGGCTTTTTTATGTAAGGTTATATTTGTCAACTATGTTTAGCCTCTTCATCAACTAACGTTAGCAAAATACTATTTGAGGTTTATTTACATTTTTCAACACATGAAAAATGGCAGGTCAATATGTTACGTTTGCGAGTTCATTTTCAAAAATTTATTTTGGAAAAACTGGTGGACCGAATAATCCAAAATGACTTCATTGTACTCTTATTGATAAAATCTACCGATCTATATTTTTTTGGATCATTTTAATCAATACTTGGACCGAAACTATGGAGCAAAGATTGTCCTATTTGTTAGTATATCTATGTAGGGGTAGGGGGACCCTTAATTTTAAAAAATTTATAACTTTTTTTATTTTACCTTTTTTTATTTTACCTTTTTTTATTTTTTAACATTTTGTTATGATGTTTATGTGAAATACATTAAAAGCGAATCGAACTCTGACTTATGAATTTATAGTACGTAACATTCATAGTCTTTTTAAAAACACTTATAGCAAATTTTTTCAGACTTTTTTTTCATTTCGCCTAATACTATTTATTAAATAACAGCATTAATAAGAGATGGTTACATCAATTTATCAAAAATTGAAAATGTCTTATTTTTACTCCACAATGACGAAAAAACTTTACAATATTTATCATGCACATCAACTTCACCTATATTTTTATATTATATAAGTAAAATGTGATTGCCATCGGTATCTCTTTCTTACTTTTTTCTTCTTTCGAATAGCGTCTAACAGTCTTGATAGAACTTACTCCTGTTGCTGTCAAAAGTACCGACACCTCTTTGGAGTCCATCAATGTGATAAAGTTCAGTCCATTGTTTTTGTTATGCTTGACGACATGAGTTCCTCGTTTCTCTAACATTATTTTTGTCTAGCTAATTTTTTTCTTCACTTTATCCTTTCTAACTACATCAGTTGCTCGTAGACCTATCTTTTGGGGATGTATAAATAAGTCCAGATAAGTAAAATAATCGTCACAATAGAAATAATATTAGGACAACTTCTTGGACACTACATTTATTATATAGATAATTCGATTGCCTAGTGTAATTTTTGTAATTTATTTATTACATAATTTTTTTCATCATATATATCACAATCAAGTACAAAACCATCGACTATACAAAGAACCCCCTCCTATAATTTTATGCCAAAACAGACTGGTTAATTTTGTATGAATTGTTTTATTAAGTCTATTAAAAACTTTTACCATCATCTCATCTACACGAAAAAAAATCAGAAAGGATCTAAAGCACTTGATATTTCGCCTGAATATTTCAACAATTTTCTAAACATACCAAGCTAGGTCACTAAAATCTTGGTTAAAATGTTTCACATCCTTTATTTCACCTTTTATAATACAAAAATCATATCCCTAGATGTGGTTGATCTGACTGCAGGACGTTATAGATAAGGCTTCGTTGACTAGTAATCTCTTATTGCATCGCACATATTGAATGTAGACAATATTATAATTCCAATAAATACATTCACATTAAACAGCGACACAGTTATGCCATTCTTATCAGTTGCTTCTTGAATATATGTATTTATTTCAGAAAAGAGAAATATTTTAAATAACTCAGTAGCGAACTAGAAACTTTCTTTTTATAAATATAAATTCTTTAAATAAATATTAATTTATAGTACTTTCACTATGTAATTTTCCACCTGTTGTCCATTCATATTTATGGTTATTGTCGAGATTTTTCTAATTACGTATATATTATTCATGAATTTGTTTGTATGATAACAGATTATGAATTTTGTCGTTACGTACTCGTACTTCATCATTATTTTCATTTTCCTTATTATTGCTGTCCCATTCAGATTCCAAATCAGAAGTATTTGTTTGTAGCAACATTAAAACTTCAAAACGGTAATTTCCACTCAATATTTCTTATAAATCATCTCACAAAATTCTTGCTATAAACTAGGTAGACGAACGTTCACTAAATATTTTTCTTGAAGACATTTTGATGTTAGAATAATTGTTCACTTCCAAAAAATAGTCGCGAGAAATATTCTTGGTAAGATAGTAATTTATTTATTTATTCATTGATATGATTAACAGATCATAAAACTATTTTAAGTAATTAACAGACATCGAATATTGCATAGGAATATTACTTAATATACATCCTTATTCAATTTAGTAATATAAATTAATCATAAGTTTTATAAAATCAATATATAATCATTTATTTGAAAACAAAACTAGCAGTCGTTATTCAGAAATGGCTAGATGCTCGTGACTGCCTCGTAACCTTATAAAAAATGTATAAAAGTGAAAATAATTTAATGAAGTAAAGAAATATGGTATAATTGAATGTAACGAAATTTTTTAATGGTCCATATTACCCAAAGTATTAGTGATTTATATTCCCCCAAAGGCTTTTTTTACAAAAACAAGGCTTTTTTTGAAAATGACGTCGTATTTATCGTTGATTAAGTAAATGGGAAAATTAATAAGTAGTTTGGACGTATGCTATATGCTGAATCATAATTAAGAAACATTGGTTACTAATATGTTAAAATTTTCAAAAAGCGGATGATGGCCAAAAATTTATGGAATACAGTGTGAAGTAATTAATAAACATAGTGAAAAAAAACTCCGACACCCAGGGTACTTATCTTTATAGAAATTAAGAGGTAGTTCATATTACCTGAAGGATCCATATTCATCCACTCTCTCCTACTTATGTCACCATGATATTCATTGATTATTAGGTAGTAATTGGAATCTAATCTTAATAGCATTAATGTCACTGGTTTGTTCAGTCCGAACGTTCGAAATTTCTGATTTTGTGCCTATAAGTCTTTTAAAAATTTTCACTTTAAATAACGACAAACATTGTGCCGGAAAAATGTATTAACTAGTAAATTAATTGTATAACCAGCATGATGCTGCATGAAATGATATGGAAATATTTATGGGTGCTAAACAATTTCTTTTTGTTTTTATAAATCTGTAAACACACACACACACACACAAACTATTCATTGTAAGACTGTTCAAGAGTTGACATAGCTTTACAAGTGTTAACGATTCCGCTGTAAATACACAAAAGTTTTGCATGAATTTTAATGAAAATTTTTCATTGATGATTTTTGAGACGCGATGTTTGTAAATTGTGCCCGTTACTACATAGACTTTCACTTTTCATAAAAATTACTTATAGATACATACCAATATTATTTCATTGCTGTTTTATTTTGCTTAAAAATCTCAACTAACTTCAGAATAGAATATAATCGTACCGATTGACATATTTAATTAAATAATTCTTTATACAATAATATAGTTGTAAACATCGTTCTCTTGCTAAAGGAACTAAATCTATGTGACATATTAAACAGAAAATTACATACATAAACTAATAAATAATGATTTGTGAAAACGTGCAGATGCTTTGTGACTTTTTCTTCACTGCGCAGGACATTTCTTTTGATCATTGGCTACGCTGGCGTTCTGTGATGTATTCAAATTGCAACGTGATATAGTTTTGAGATGAAGCTGTCGAACGATGGGTATGGGGAAAAATGATTGCACAATGCGATCCTCCACAGCTGCTATTGGAACGGATCTCTGAACGGTTGCTATAGTGTTGCTACAAAGAATTCTTCCGGCCTCTCGCTGCATACGGATAATAAAAAAGGCCACTTTGTTTTTTTATTATTATTTTACCGCGAAAATAAGATTAAGGTAAAAATATCCTTGATTTAAATATCACATTCAATCATTTTCAGATGATTTCCTGATTTTGTGGCAACTAAGCGGTGTGATGACACAGTTTACAAGCAATTTATTACGACAACTACAATTTCTCTTCGTCGTCGCTGTTCCTTATGATAACATAATAACAATAACTTCGTCATATTGCAAACTGCGAAATACCTAGACTATCCACCGTTAAGCAATTGTAAATACCACACTCACATAAATAATATCTAGAAATACCAAATTTAAACAATATAACTAGAAAATTACAAAAATGCCAAAAGTTCGTGCATACGTAAAGAAATATTTAAAAAACAGAAAAATGTCTTATATTCTCTTTTTATAAAAAGTTGTTAGTTTTTGCACGACAACTCCTTTGATCAAGACATTAAAATGCCATACATATATTTAAAGAATAATTAAATTATACACAATAAATTTGAACAAAAACACTTAATACACAATAATGATCAAATAATGAAATAAAACAGATAGCAAGTTTAAAAACTTCTTATTGATTTAGATGAAGTAATATATTAAAATTATTCTATTTACTAGTCGTAGAATATGTAAAAGTATCCAAATAACCAACATTTTGTGCCAAAAAGCAAAATTTTGCAAGGATTGCTAGATTAAAAATTTTACTTGAATGAAGCAAAAGTCCTGATTTTGATAATTTGGAGAACATTTTTTCTTCAAAATCCAGTTATATTTGAAGATATAAATATATCTTAAAAATTGCAGAAATTCCAACATGCTAACGCACGCACTGACAAATGGCCAAAAACAGCAAAATAGCATAAAAAAAGGGGGACAATAAGGAAACATGACTTCGTGTGCTTCTCTAATTACTTCAAACGAAATAATAAGTGAAAATAATTATTAACATTAGATACAGCACATTGAAAAACAGCAGCACAAATGTTGAATAAATAATCATAAAAATAAAAAAATTCATGAATGTAGAGTATGCCAATTTTTATACATTGTAATGGATTCTAGGATATATGTTCAATACTAATAAAATTACGAGGTACGATATTTTCATGGACAGCGGCAGAGATGTTGGGAGTCGCAACCGAGTAAAAACCATCTGTCCTGCAAGCTGTTCGGCATTCTTATCTCGTTTAAATATATTATTTCCGGCTCTAAGTCATACTTTTTGCAATTTCAAATAACTAAATGATAACATGTTTGGTTGTATTCAATTCATCGTTACCCGTTATTGTAAAATATTTGTGTTCGAAATATTAATTTTAGCTTGCAACGTTTTTCAAATGTATATTTTTTCTATTTTCTAAGTAATTACCACAAACGACAGTCATTAGGCATACTTGTTGAGATTGAAACTTTTTTTAGAAAAAAGCCATTGTCGATTGATCATAACTATCAGTCCGCATCATGTTTTATATTTATTATGAATCAAATTAAGGATGAAAAGTTATAGTATTTTCAATAGTAAGATTCTTAATTTAACAAATTAAGAGTTTGGCAACGATTATATTGACAATTTTCCACTTGTTTGTTTTTAAAATTCACAATTAGAAAATCAAAATACACTGGAAGAAAACACCAAGATTTGCAATGGACATAATCGTTCTTTAACGCAAATCCTACTCTTCCTATAAAAAATCCGTATTAAGTTCACTTTTCAAATAAACGAAATTTATCAAGCTATTAGGAGTCGTCTTTTAGGTCGATCGCGTAAGCCCAGGCGTAAGAGTGTCGATTGACGTCATCGCCCCCCAGTCCACCCGGGTTAACGAATAAAATTCCTCGATGTTGCACGCGTGCATGCGGGTGTGACTGCGTTCAGCAGATTAGGCTTCTATTTATATTTAAAATATTTAGATATTTGGATTGTCCAAACTGAAGTTTGTCTTATGTCCTTTTATGCCATCCCATCAAAAAATCCACTTTTTCGAAATTGGAATGGGTTAACATTTGTGTTTTAATCTAGATTAATATAGCTATGCATTTAATCGCATCGTATTATTCGATTTGACTTTTTTACACTTTAAAAAGTTCGTATTGGAAACTATTTTCATTGAAGTAATGCATGAAAACAAGGTTAAATATTTTTTACGATATTGAGTCAATAAAAATGTTACAGGAGGAATATAAAAGTATACACAGGGTTTGATACAGATTACGGTGTGCAAGTGATGGTTGTTTTAAGCTTGTTACTCAATCTTTTTTTTTTGGTTTTTCATTTCAAGTAAGCAAGCGAAGAAGAGCTAGTTAAACACAGAGCTTTTCCCGACAAAGTAAACATTAAACGATATTTTTTTCACACAAACGAAGCTTAGAAAGTCAGCTCGTCGTTTTTAGGTTGAACAACGTTTTGAGCTTGCCAGAGTTATTTCTTAGTGTGTCACGTTAATTTTGTCCAACAAGTCGATTTCGCCTTGTTCGACTTTTCAAAAGTGATGCAATTAAAGCACTAAGGTATGTTATCTGTCTTCTGGCAAAAATGATTTTGCGAATAGCGATCAAGAAGAAATTCCGATAGCACTAGAATAAGAATGCCAAATCTATTCGTTCGCAAGATATCCTAAAATGAGCAAAATGAAGTTGGACTTTCCGAGACTTATATAAGTCTGAAGTTTTGAAGCGAACTTGGTTAGTGAACGGCGCTTTTATCTCTTTTGTAATATCTTCTGAACTATAACGGACTTTCCCGTGTAAATTCACGTGGCGTAAGGTCCAAGCAGGTAAAGACGAAAAGACAAGGCAGCTTTGTCATTGATATAGCTTCGGTAGATTAGAAAGTGTACTTTGCAAACATTTGGCTGGACGCGTACAGGGGGCGGCTGCCGGAGCCAGGAGCACGTACACTGCGCCAAAGAAATTGAACGAGGCGATTGCGAGCGCGCGCGTATGTTTAGACGCTAGCGGGGGCAAATTTGGCATTCGCGTGGCTGTTTACGTAGGAGCTAGGAATCAGCTCGAAGAGCTAACGCCACGCTCGACACGACGCATCACTAGATGGCTCTGCCTGTCAGCCAGTCTGCGAATCTATCCGCGTGTAGGTGTACGTGCACACTGGCACAGATCCGACGCGGCTGATCGCTGCTACGAAAGCGCTGACCTCGCTCACTCATTGGTAATAAGTTTGCGCACTGGAGTTGCCGCTGTTATCGCATCTAAAATCAGTGCAGCGATGCATTAGAGCAGGCGCGCTTATCGCGGGCCCCGAGAGCGGGCTGGCGCGCGCTATCGCGTAGCTTTCTACACACACTCGCGGACAGCCGGGCTAATGTGGCACTCGAGCGGAGCACTAGCAGAGCTGCGATATGCTTTCCGCGCGGCTTTCCGTCCATCGACCATCGATTCTTCGCATCGATTGAACTGTCAATGATCTGGTTTGCAGGCGAAAATCGACGAGGAATATCAGAACCACAAGACTCTGGAGAAGCCGGAATTGGCGAAGGCGCAATGGGGCAAAGAAGCGCGCGCGAGCAGCTCGACGTCGAGCGTCGCGGCGGTGCGCCAGTGGGTGGAGAGGCAGGAGACGGTGCCGGCCGAGCCGGCGGACAAGCTGCCCCTGACGACCGGAGGCGAGGACCGTGATCCCGTGAGCCGCATGCGGAGGGACAAAGTTAAAAAGGTTGGTACGCACACGACTTTGCTCGATGACGATCTGCCGGCGAGGACGGGGATGCGCGCACGACGAGCCGCAACAATGGCTGTTGAAAAAACAAAAGCGAGGATCGCATCGCGGCCAGAATAAACAATGGCAGAGGCTCGGCGCCGGGCGCGAGGCTCTTTATCAGTGTAGGGCTCTCGGCGCCGCAGCGCCAGCCGTCCGCCAGTGCTCGGCCGATGAGTCCGGCGCGTTCGCATTTTCAAGGGGACTGTTGACACGCTCGCAGCGCGCGCGCATAAAAGAGCCCCACAATAGGACAAAGGCAAAAAAATATAGGTTTCGCGTGCTAGGCGCGGCCCAAAGGCTCGGAATAAAAACGAAATAACGAAGCGCCGCCTGGCCCCTTACATTTGCTTGCCCGTCGGAGGAGTTCAATTTCCCAGTACAATGCAGCGGCTGTTCAGTATGCAAATTGCTTCGCTATGAAAAGCGTACAGGAAGAGGCACCTGCATGTGCCTGCAAGCTGCATGCGGACGCCCGATATGCCGCCGCCACCGCCGCCACCGCCGCCACCGCCGCTGCAGCAGCAGAGCTTTCGCTCGGCCGCCAATTACCAGCCTTCTTCCTCACTTTTACGGCCGCGCAAATGCTACCCTTACCCAGTCACAAGCACCCAGCTAAAGCATTCGACTCTTCGTCTCTCTCTCTCTCTCTCTCTCTCTCTCTCTCTCTCTCTCTCTCTCTCTCTCTCTCTCTCTCTCTCTCTCTCTCTCTCTCTCTCTCTCTCTCTCTCTCTCTCTCTCTCTCTCTCTCTCTCTCTCTCTCTCTCTCTCACTCAGCCGTTTATCAGCACCTGTGTGCAGAGTACGTGCTCCTCTATTTCTATTTGACGCAGTCCTAAGCGCATTGTGCCGGCTTTTTCGATAAGCATCGTGTCGATCAAAAGATGGAAATAATCACGAGTCACTAAGTCCATTCGTGTGCACGAGCGCTTTTGCTACAACTAACTGCTTGACAAAAATCTTCAGATTTTCTAACGCGATATTTTAAAAAAAGATTCCAATCAGCTTCGCTTTATGCAAGTTCTGCAAATAATTGCTGGGTTTACGACGCTCGTAAAGTCAACGATGCCCTCTTGATCGTTTATACTGGCATTGTGTTATTAAAAAGCATCGAGTGAAGAAGGAAAGTAATTTTTCCACCGCAAGGTATATTATTTGGCTGACAATGTTATTCGGCATGATAATCTTGATTTTGATTGAAAATTAACATTTTGCATTTATACATCACGTGACAGTAAACACGGCGGTTGTGTACCAAACTGGGAAAGTAATGAGCTGAGCGTGCCGAGGCCGTTAGCAAACAACCGTTGCCAAACCAATTCACATATTTGGCAATATTCGGCTGTTTCATACTGCACTAAAGTTCGCTTGTTTAATCTGCACATTAGTCGTGCGACCAGTCTCGTTTTTATTGCATACTGTTTCTCATCTCGTATCATATTTGTTCCTTTATGTAGTTCTTCATCGACGATTAGCACTAAAGTTGTTATACTAAAACAGTTTCGAGTACATACATAAAAATGTTTATATACTATTAAAATATCATCGTCACACTCACTCCGTATATCCCATTGTCGAACTGATTGCTCATGAACCTCTTCTCAATTTAAAATTAGTTGGCGCATCGTTCTAAAATATTATTATTGCTGCACCATTTTTTGGTATGTTGATGTAAACATCTATCAGAATTACATTTTACGAATCTTAATGTAGCTTACTCTTTTGAAGAAGAAATATTATTCAAAAACCATTGCAGAAAGCAACGTTCCGCAATCTTACTTCGAATTTTTATTTCTTTAAAATTGATAATTTTTCTAGTGAAATTTGAGACATTGTAGGTGTCGAATTTCGGATAAAAAACGACCATTTTTAACACGTCTGTCATTGATTCAAAAAGTCAGTGAAAAACGACAAAAACCGTTTCATTTGCAAGGTGTCAAATTTCATCTCTTAATTTTTCCTATCTATATCAGCCTTCTAAATTGTTGTAAATAGAAGCTAGCTCAGTTTACGAGTAAAAGTTTGCTTGATACCTAAAATATAAAGGTAAGAAAAAAAATAGCTGGTGCGAATTTTGACAATATTTGTAAGCACCTTCCGTTAATATATATCTGAAATAAGAAGAGGATAAAAATTCGGGGGTTCTAGCGAGAAAAATTTTTGTTTTAACGATTTGAGATCCCAGGACAAGGGATTGTCTTTTATAGATTTTAACATAGTATTTTGGTAAATGACCATCATTCCTGTCTTGTGCTTACCAAATAATTGTAATCGGTGGACAAAATAAAGAAAATCAAAGATCAATGGATTGTCATTTATAGATTTGGAATAATTTTTTTAGCGAATAAAATAATGAAATTAAAAATCGACTGAGCGATCGAAGAGGCGATATTTAACGAATGAATAATCAAAGAGCTCCTTTTTCCGCGCACGACATTTAAAAGATTTGTGTCGAAATGTATGACTCGATTGATTTATTGAAATGAAATAATTGCATCAGCAGTGAGATGATTGTTTCTTCAGAAAAGTATGAAAACGAAGTTGCTTTGATGGAAAAGAAGCAGAGGACAGTCGACTCGGTGCGAGTAAAGAGTTTCAGTCGAATAGGCAGTGCCCGAAGTCTGTCAGAGCCGAGGTCGAAGTAGAGATAAGAAAAGCATACAAACAAACAGGACAGAGTTGTGCCAACATTGGGCGACGGGCAAGATTAAAGGTTAAAGTACTCGGGGTGGGGTGTGGGCGGCGGATAATAGTGGATTGTAGCTGGTAGGCCTTTGCGAACTCTTGATCGAGCACAATATCGGCTTCGGGCACCTCGGCGAAAATCAAAGCCGTAGGCTCGCTCGCTCTTGCGCAGACGTGATGAATTAGTAGTGGCCGTGCCGGCGACGTTAGCAGGGCGAGTACACTCGACACCTATAGGCCTCGCAGGCGGCACAGACGGCACACAGCCTCCTTCCCAGCCGCTCCTCGCTGCTAGATTAATGGCGGAAGTGAATTTAAATGGACATTGTGCAAGCCTCAAGACACGAGAGCGCCCCTGCCGAGATTTGGGGCCGCTTCCCTCGGAGCAGCGCCAACTTGTCTACGTTGGTTGGCAGCCCGGGGCTGCCGCCGCCGGCGCCCTCGAGCACCGTTGCTTTTTTGCGGCACTGTGCTTTTATCGAACGGCGCCCCACCGTCGCGCGGCTCGCGCCTTCGACATAAATCGTTAGCAGCAATGAGTGGCGAGGCACTCCACGAGTGCGTTTTGTCGCGGTTGAGTCCCGCGTCGGAGGGCCGGGGAGAGGCCGCACCGAGAGCGCGCGCGACGGCTGACTGAGTATCATCGGCAGATCTCCATAACGGTTCCATTGTGCTCGTGACTCGGCGCCAAGCCATTGTCGTGTTCATATTGGAATCCCGAATATTCGGGCTTGTTCCGCCTCGACAATGTAGGCGCGCGCGTCATCAAGCACAGTACAGGGCTTATTGCGAGCGATACAGCCTTTCACTCATCAAAGCCAGCTCTCTCGCTCGCTGCTCGCGCCGCTCCGGAATAGCTGCGACGGAGAGAAAAATTCAGGCGGATGTGGCATTGGGCGTGGGCGAGGATGGCGCCGCGCGCGGGCGCGCGCGATCGGAGCCCAATCGAGCGTGTGCGAGCGTTCTTCGTTGCAGGCAGCGAGGCGCAGGCCGACAAAGCTGTCGGCAGTTCGCGGCAGCGGCCTTGGCGTCGGCCGGATGAAAAACTTGGGGGACGAACGCGCGGCTTATCGGATTAGCTCGTGCGACAGGTCCGCGTTCCGTCGGAGCGTCGATTTGCCGCACCTCGCAAGGATTAGCGCCCCGTCGTCGACTCGCTCGCGCGTAGGCGCGCTGGCTGCGGCTGGCATCGCTCGGTCGTCAGCCGCGTAAGCCCCGAGCTCGCCTAATTAAATGCCGCGCGCTTACC